>NW_028175922.1:0-10000 GCF_949987555.1 Borostomias antarcticus
TTCTAGCCCCCCTGGTCCAGCGCGGTGTGGGAGAGCCCGTACACCGCACTGGACCAGGGCTAGCGTAATTATATCACAGCAAAATCCTCCAGTGCAAGTTAATAATAATAATGCATTTTATTTCAAGTTATCTGTTTGTGACTACTGAATGTCCCCACCTTCCATGCTGTGTGGAGGAATGCTATGTAGGCTATGTAGGCTACTGTCCACAGTAAGTCACAACAAAACCAGATAGTTGCCCTCGCGGAGATTAAACTGTGTGATACAAGGTAGCTACTCTGTTTTGGGGAAACACTGGAATCGATGCCTTTATGTATCTTAATCTGTTGTCTTTGTGTATATATTTGTATATGGACCCGATTCTGGAATAAAGTCTTCGTTCATTCATTCAATGAGAGGTTGCAAAGGGCTGTAGCAAATTCAAGTCAAGTCAAGAAGTTTATTGTCATGTGCATGGGTTACACAGTGGTGACACCACACAATGACATTCTTACTTTGCTTTGTCCTCCGGTGCACACATCCTAGGTCTAACAATGGAATATCAATAAAAATAGCAATTAAGTCCAAAATGTAATCAGAACCACATAAGAAAGCATGTAGGTCAAATACATATTCAGCGTGTTCCGCCGAGGCTAGAGAGGAAGCCTAGAGATGGTCCTTCACCTGGCGAGAAGAGCACACCCTCTTCCTCTCATCTAGGGTGAGGTATAGAAGAGCACTCTTCATCTCATCTAGGGTGAGGTATAGAAGAGCACTCTTCATCTCATCTAGGGTGAGGTATAGAAGAGCACTCTTCATCTCATCTAGGGTGAGGTATAGAAGAGCACTCTTCATCTCATCTAGGGTGAGGTATAGAAGAGCACTCTTCATCTCATCTAGGGTGAGGTATAGAAGAGCACACCCTCTTCCTCTCATCTAGGGTGAGGTATAGAAGAGCACTCTTCATCTCATCTAGGGTGAGGTATAGAAGAGCACTCTTCATCTCATCTAGGGTGAGGTATAGAAGAGCACTCTTCATCTCATCTAGGGTGAGGTATAGAAGAGCACTCTTCCTCTCATCTAGGGTGAGGTATAGAAGAGCACTCTTCATCTCATCTAGGGTGAGGTATAGAAGAGCACTCTTCCTCTCATCTAGGGTGAGGTATAGAAGAGCACTCTTCATCTCATCTAGGGTGAGGTATAGAAGAGCACTCTCTCTTCATCTCATCTAGGGTGAGGTATAGAAGAGCACTCTTCATCTCATCTAGGGTGAGGTATAGAAGAGCACTCTTCATCTCATCTAGGGTGAGGTATAGAAGAGCACTCTCTCTTCATCTCATCTAGGGTGAGGTATAGAAGAGCACTCTTCATCTCATCTAGGGTGAGGTATAGAAGAGCACTCTTCATCTCATCTAGGGTGAGGTATAGAAGAGCACTCTTCATCTCATCTAGGGTGAGGTATAGAAGAGCGCACCCTCTTCATCTCATCTAGGGTGAGGTATAGAAGAGCACTCTCTCTCCATCTCATCTAGGGTGAGGTATAGAAGAGCACTCTCTCTTCATCTCATCTAGGGTGAGGTATAGAAGAGCACTCTTCATCTCATCTAGGGTGAGGTATAGAAGAGCACTCTTCATCTCATCTAGGGTGAGGTATAGAGCAGTGAGTAGAGCACTCTTCCTCTCATCTAGGGTGAGGTATAGAGCAGTGAGAAGAGCACTCTTCATCTCATCTAGGGTTAGGGTTAGGGTTATAGGGTTAGGGTAAGGGTTAGGTATAGGGCAGGGAGAATAGGGTTAGGGTTAGAGTTAGGGCAGGGAGAATAGGGTTAGGGTTAGAGTTAGGGCAGGGAGAATAGAGTTAGGGTTAGGGTTAGGTATAGGGCAGGGAGAATAGGGTTAGGGTTATAGGGTTAGGGCAGGGAGAATAGGGTTAGGGTTAGGTATAGGGCAGGGAGAATAGGGTTAGGGTTAGGGTTAGGGCAGGGAGAATAGGGTTAGGGTTAGGGCAGGGAGAATAGGGTTAGGGTTAGGTATAGGGCAGGGAGAATAGGGTTAGGGTTAGGTATAGGGCAGGGAGAATAGGGTTAGGGTTAGGGTTAGGGCAGTGAGAATAGGGTTAGGGTTAGGGTTATAGGGTTAGGGTTAGGGTTATAGGCCTATAAGCATACGCGCAGTTTGACTTTTTGATCAGGGGGGCAGCATGTCTGCACTTCATGTCTTTCATTGTTCAAAAACTCTTCACTTCGTGAGTAACGAAATAATATTAAATATTTCAAGTTCTATAGATACTGTTGCAGCCGTTAAACTAAAATTAATGATTTTGTATTTGGTAAATGCTTGGGCTGGTTTATGACTTGAAGTTTGACAGTTGAAATCAATTCGATAAGAACAAGCTTTATTTAGCCTATTTAGGGGCCTATGATTTTGATGAGATTGCTTTTGATTTGGGAGGGGCGTGCGTCCTGAATGCGCGTTTTGCACACCACACATTAGGTTATAGGATCAGGTGATTCTATGGCAGGAAGTATGTCACCTAAATGTTTTGGTGATTCAAGGCGGTGGTTGTAAACAGTTTTTTGACCGCTATTTAAGTTTTCGGTGGCACTAAAGCCCCAAACAAGGATCCCAGCACTACCTCCAAAACCGGCTCTTCCAGTACATCCTCCAGGGTATCTACTGCATGCTTAAAGGCTAAGGCAGAACGAGCTGCTCTGATGGCTAAATCTCAAGCTTTGGAAATTAAACATGCTCTGGACAAGGAGGAAAGTCAGCTTAAGGCAAGGATGGAAAAGCATGCCATGGAAGCTGAATTGGCTGCAGCAGAAGCCAAAATTAATATTTTCATGGAGAGCGAATTGCAGGCTGCACCTGCACCACAACCCACATCATCAAAGCTAAAACCTCCACAACCATCAACATCAAAGCAAACAAAAGCAGACATCATAACACCAATACACAGGTTAGACATTACTGGAACATCTACAGAGTACAGATCGCCAGTAACAACTCAAAAATTCCAAAACCCTCAAAGTTCTCAGGATCAAAGTGTTTACCACCAAGTTGCACCACGCAAAGCTCAAGCAAAAACCAAACACTTGAGTCATGACCAAGAAGATGGAGACTCAATTTCAAATGCAAAGGATGATGAAAATTGTCTCACTGATGTTTTGAAAAGACAAAATGAAATAACTGAATTGCTTGTAAAGCAACAACAAGCAGCTCTTCTCCCTGCCAGAGAGATCCCTACATTTGATGGCGACGCTCTGCAGTACCGATCATTTATTAAGGCCTTGGAGCAAGGAATAGAACGCAAGGTGGACCATGTGCAGGATAAGTTGTTCTATCTGGAGCAATACACAAAGGGAGCACCCAACCAGCTGGTTCGTAGTTTCCTCCACATGGACCCAGACAGAGGGTTCAAAGAAGCAAAGGAGCAACTTGAATGGCACTTTGGCAATGAAATGAAGCTGACATCAGCACACATGGGCAAGGTCCTGAGTTGGCCTTCAATAAAAGTAGAAGATGGACCAGCGTTAAGGTCGTATGCGCTGTTTCTGAGATGTTGCTTCAATATAATGAATGAGGTCAACTTTATGGAGGAGCTGGAGACACCATCTCACTTGAAGACAATCGTATCCAAATTGCCTTATAAGCTCCGAGAAAGATGGAGGACAATTAGCTGTGACATTCAAGAACGAAACAAGCGATGAGCAAAGTTCAAAGACCTGGTTGAGTTTGTGGAAAGACAGTCACGGGTTGTTCTGGATCCCATTTTTGGGGATATACAAGACATGACTGATAACAAAGGAATGATAAAATCAACAAAAAGGCCAACACAGAGACCCCCCTTTAAGCCAGTCAGTAGGGGGAGCAGTTTTGTTACTGCTGTTGCACCTATGTCAGCAAAAATGGAGCAAATGGAAAGTAAACAAAGCAAACCCAAATACAATCAGGGGGGGCTAAAACAAGGTTATTCAAGTGCTCTGGAGAAGCCCTGCCCATATTGCAGTAAAGAACACTCCTTGGAGTTTTGTGACACACTAAAACACAAACCTAACAATGAGAAAGTCGACTTCATGAAAAGTAAAGGTCTGTGCTTTGGATGTTTGGGAAAAGGGCACATGAGCAAATACTGTAAAAACCGAATGACGTGTCAGACTTGCCATAAAGATCATCCAAGCATACTGCACATTGATATGAAGGAAAGAGCAGAAGTGCATATTAACAAAAGGGAACATGGAGAATCTGCTGGAGAAGCAGCCAAGGTCACATCAAGCCTTGTGTCCCTAGATGCTGGCGGTCATACTGGGGTCGGTAACAATGAATGTAAGCTGTCTATTGTGCCTGTTCAAGTGAAGCTGTGCAAAGGCACTAAGGTTGTGAAGACGTATGCTTTCCTTGACCCAGGCAGCACTGCATCCTTTTGCACAGAGGGCTTAATGGCAGCGCTAAATACCGGTGGAAAAAGGGTGAAGGTTCTTCTCAAAACTATGGGACAGGAGAGGCCTGTGCCCAGCTACAGGATTCTGGATTGGAAGTGGCTGCGCTTAAAGGAAGCACATTCCTAACGTTGCCAGATGTATTCTCGCAAGAGTCTATCCCCGTTACACAAGACAACATTCCTACAGAGGAGGACCTCAGAGAGTGGCCTTATCTGAAAGAGGTTGACCTGGAACCAATCAACGAAAGCATTGGGCTACTGATTGGTGCAAATGCTCCAAAAGTCCTGGAGCCGTGGAAAGTCATTAACAGCGAAGGTATTGGACCGTTTGCTGTAAAAACCCTCCTAGAGTGGGTAATAAATGGCCCACTTGGTCACCGGGAGGACAGTGACAGGAGCGATTGTCACCCTGCCTTGGTTAACAGAATATCCATTGCCAACTTGGAAGAGCTCCTAACCCAGCAGTATAACCAAGATTTTGTTGAGCAACATTATGAGCAGAAAGAAATGTCGCTGGAGGACAAGCAGTTCATGAACATCGTTTCAGACTCCGTAGTGCTTAAGGATGGACATTACTACCTTAAGCTGCCTTTTCGTGAGCCAGATGTGATCATGCCCAACAACAGGCACATAGCCCTGCAAAGAGCACAGCAGCTGCTGAAAAGTTTGCAAGAGACCAAACATTCCTGGAGGAATACCAGGCATTTATGCAGGATGTCCTGGCAAAAGGATATGCTGAGGTCGTACCCGAAGAGCAGTTGGTGACTGAAAGTGGCAAAGCGTGGTATGTACCGCATCATGGGGTCTACCACCCACGCAAAAGGACATTACGCGTGGTGTTTGACTGTGGATCAACCTTTCAGGGAACTTCTCTGAATGGAGAATTGTTGCAAGGTCCAGACTTGACCAAGAAGCTGATTGGCGTGATGTTAAGATTTCGCCTGGGTCCTATTGCCATGATGACTGATATTGAAGGCATGTTCCATCAGGTGAGGGTTGCCAGAGAAGATGTCGATTTCCTGCGCTTTCTCTGGTGGCCAGATGGAGACATCACTAAAGAGCCTGTGGACCATAGGATGACAGTTCACATTTTCGGAGCTGTATCATCACCCAGCTGCGCCACATTCGCCTTGCTAAAGACTGCAGAAGACAACCAGAATGAATATCCTGCTGAGGTCGTGGACACAGTAAGGCAGAACTTTTACGTGGATGACTGTCTTAAGTCAGTGAGCTCTGTGGAGCAAGCAGCATGGCTGTACAGCAACCTCAAAGAAATGTGCAGCAAAGGAGGGTTCCACCTGAATAAATGGATAAGTAACCATCGCTCCCTCCTTGCCATAATTCCTGAGGATGAAAGAACCAAAGAGGTCAAGACTCTGAATCTTGACAGAGACAAACTTCCCATGGAAAGGGCCCTTGGAACACAGTGGGATGTCGAGAACGATACCTTCACTTTCAGCACAGTTCTGAAAACTCAGCCATCAACAAGACGTGGCATCCTGTCAGTTGTGAGTTCGATTTATGACCCCCTAGGGTTCTTAGCACCGGTTGTGCTACCCGCCAAGCAGATCCTTCAGGAGTTGTGCAAGGCCAAGCTGGGGTGGGATGAGAAAATCCCAAAAGAACATGCTGATAGATGGGAAAGATGGTTGAGTCAACTGGTGCTGTTGGATAAATTCTCCGTGAGCAGATGTATCACACCCCATGGTTTCGGTGAAATTGCATCCGCACAGCTGCAGCACTTTTGCGATGCTAGTGAGGTTGGCATGGGAACAGTGTCGTATCTCAGACTTACTAACTGCAGAGATGAAGTGCATGTTGTTTTCATCATGGGCAAAGCAAAAGTAGCACCCCTCAAGCAGACTACCATTCCTAGATTGGAGCTGGTGGCCGCGGTCCTGGCGGTACGTATAGACCGACTGCTGAAAATAGAGCTGCAGATTCCGTTGGATGAGTCAACGTACTGGACGGACAGTCAATCCGTGTTGAAGTACATTGGAAGTGCAACAGGAAGGTTTAAAACCTTCGTAGCGAACAGAGTTGCTATGATACGATCATTATCTGAAGTCGAACAATGGAACTACATCAGCTCAAAGCTCAATCCCGCAGATGTAGCATCACGCGGCTTACGGGCAGATGCCTTTCTTCAGTCCAAAGCTTGGATGCAGGCCCCCGAGTTTCTAAGGAAACCTCAGTCTGAATGGCCAGGGCATGATGAGACACCAGGTGTGATCTCTGCGGATGATCCAGAGGTGAGGAACATGATCTCAGTCTGTGCTGTAGTACTACAGCCTGAAGAATCCCCCACTGCTACCCTCCTAAGTCACTTCTCCAACTGGATGGACCTAAAAAGAGCAGTGGGATGGATCCTCAAGTATAAAGACCTGCTTAACCCTCTTAGCGCCAAAGTCGCATTTCTGCGACAAGCTGCGTTACTGAGTAAAACAGTGATTTTATGATATTTACACGCTGAAACCTCGGTTTTCCTGCCACCACTAGATGGCAGACATATATAACTTTGCTCACGATTCAGTATGACACCATCTTTCAATGCAATATATTTCAGAAAATCTCATTACGAGTTCCCTATTTTATACACGGGGCGCGCCAGCGCTCCTAAATACCATATGTTCTTTAGGACGGCATATTTCTGAAACTGTTTGACCTAGAGACAAGCGGTTTTTTACCTGTAAAAGTAGACAAATTGCGCTGTCTGGCAAGCTTCGGTTTATCCATTTGTGTAGCCGACTTCCGTATTTACGTCCAACCACAAAGTTGTAAACTATGGGGATAGGTTGTTTTGCCTGGTGCAGTAGCCTACTTTGTCTATCCCTGTGGATGGGGATCTACAACTACTCGAAAATACCAGGATGGAGAGTTCGATTGCAAGATAGCCTACCATCTAAAGTTGAGATTTTGCGTCGTGTTTGTACAAATAAGACATCCCACGTACAACAAAATAATCTCGACAAATCTAGCGACTTTTCCTGGTCATTTGGGAATGATTGAGATGACAAAGCCCTGCGCATTCCGTGGTTCACGTTACAACCGATTTCACCAGAGCTGAGGGTAAGTCTCATCCTCTCCATGACACTCGGCCAGTCTGACTAGATAGCGTCATATTTCCAGCTCAGACACCGTGGCCGCTCTGAGGAAGAGCAGCCTGCAAATGAATCGCGCGCGCACAATTTATGACCAACCACAACAATGATTTTGTACAGTTACAGTAAGCACAGTATATTTATAGATATGTTTTTGTCCTCTCACGTTTACTATAAATACACACGATGACTGTTCATTCTGTTGTGGGTTGAGCGGAGCAGAGTTATTGAGAGAGCGAGTCAGCAGAATTGAGTAGATTATTGCGTTGGAAAAACGCCAAATGGCTGCCATAAGGTTCAATTGTGAGCAAGTTTTGGATGATATTTGTCCATGGGGCTGGTAGAGAAATCAGAGATTGAGGACTACTGGGCACAGTTTTGACAACTTTTACACCTGGATTTGGCAAAGTGATCTAGGAACAGATTTGAAATCATCCCGTCATTTCTGCATTTTGATAACAATGATGAGTAGGCCTATGTTGAGAGGGGACAGCAGGGGCAGTGTGGGGTGGCTCTGTGTGCTGTGCCTTGCAATGAGAGGTACCACACTCTGAAAAACTAAACAGTGTCACTTGGATAGATAGGTACACTGGATAGATAGGTACACAGGCCTCTGCGGCTAAGAGACGCCTTCTGTTTACGTGAGTGATGCTACTATGTGGCATAGTAATTAGTTTGTTTACTACTGTTGGTTTACCATTTACTGTTTTCCTGTTCATTTGATATTTGGATAACATAACAAATGGACAGAGGTGGGGAAATTTGTTGAAATAAGTTCAAATTGATTCAAAATATCCCATATTTCCTTGAAAAATTGCATAATTCAAGTTGGCCGCCACCCTATGACATCATAATATGCAAATTAGTTGGATAAATTTAGACCCAACATAAACTTTGGATCATTCTCAACGTTTGTCTCATTTACAGTGAGTCTCTATCTCTAACCACTTTAAAGCCACACTCTTTTGAAATTTAGATGTCAAAATATTGTTTAAAAAAAAAAAAAACCTGGCGCCAAGAGGGTTAAGCAACTGCGCTGGGAAAGAGTCAATGCAATCGCCAGGCACCAAGGCTCTAAACAGCAAAATGATGCAGTAGCAAAGCACATGCAACAGGTTAAGGACAGCCTAAGGTTGCAAAGGCTTAATGTAGAAGACATGGCTAATGCAGAAAAGGCCATCACATGCTTGGTGCAAAGACAAAGCTTCAAGGAAGAAATGATTTCCCTGGAAAAAGGCACAGCGAAAAGTCCCTTGGTCAAGCTCGACCCAGTGATAGTGGATGGTGTCTTGAGAGTGGGTGGGAGGCTGAGCCGAGCAGCGCTTCCAGAGGAAACAAAGCATCCAGCGATTTTGCCCAAAGCCAGCCACATCTCAAAGCTTATTCTTCGCCACATCCATGAAAAGGTTGGTCACAGTGGGAGGAGTCATGTGCTTTCCACGCTTCGTCGTAAATACTGGATACTCCATGCCAATGCAGCAGCCAGAGCGGTCATCAGGAAGTGCACAGTCTGCAAACTTCGGCGCCAAAAGGCAGGCGAACAAAAAATGGCTGATCTTCCCATCGCCCGTGTCTCTGCAGATCTCCCTCCGTTCACACACGTCGGAATGGACTACTTCGGGCCCATTGATGTGAAACAGGGCCGGAGTACAGTTAAAAGATATGGAGTCATATTTACTTGTTTGGCATGTCGCGCAGTCCACCTGGAGGTGGCGCACTCTCTCGACACAGATGCATGTATTAATGCTCTCAGGAGGTTTATATGTAGGAGAGGACAAGTAACAGAAATAAAATCTGATAATGGAACAAATTTCGTAAGTTCAAACCGGGAGCTAAAAGAGGCCCTTAAGGAGCTCAATCAGGAAAAGATCCAAAAGGCACTTTTGCAAGTAGGAATAAAGTGGACCTTTAATCCTCCCCATGGTGCGCATCATGGAGGAGTCTGGGAGCGCCTCATACAGCAGGTCAAAAGAGTGCTCTACTCCGTGCTGAAGCAGCAAACTCTGGATGATGAGATCCTGCAAACAGCTATGTGTGAAGCAGAAGCGATTCTCAATGACCGTCCCATCACTCCATCCAGTGATGATCCCAATGACATCGAAGCACTAACGCCCAACCACATCCTCCAGCTTAAAGGCAAACCAATACTGCCACCAGGTCTGTTCAGGAAGGAAGATTTGTACATCCATAGACGATGGAGGCAAGCGCAGTACATCACAGACTTGTTTTGGAAAAGGTGGATCCGGGAATATCTGGCTATGATGCAGGAGCGCCAAAAGTGGCACAAACCACGCAGAAACTTCACAGTTGGGGACCTCGTTCTTGTGGTGGAGGACGTTTCGCCACGGAACTCATGGCTCAAGGGTCGAATCACAGAAACAATGACAGACTCCAAAGGACACGTTCGCCGTGTTCGTCTCAAGACCAAGACATCAGTTTTGGAGCGACCAGTTACCAAGCTGTGTCTCTTGTTGGAGGC
>NW_028175922.1:17500-24511 GCF_949987555.1 Borostomias antarcticus
ATCGACCTTCGGCCTAAGGTGTTCTGATGCCAGGTGTACTTGTGGGCATCCTTGTGTTCGAACATGGTGTTTGTTATGGACAAACCGTGACTAGCACAGAAGTCCAACAACAAAACACCACTCGGGTTCAGATCGTGGTGGCCATGCCTCCCAATCACGCCCCTCCAAGTTTCTCCATCATTGCCTACGTGTGCATTGAAGTCCCCCAGTAGGACACTGGAGTCCCCTGCAGGAGCCCCCAAAAGGACTCCACTCAGGGTCTGCAGGAAGGCTGAGTACTCTGAACTGCTGTTCGGTGCATAAGCACAAACCACAGTCAGAGTCCCCCCCCCCCACAGTCCTAAGGCGCAGGGAGGCGACCCTCTTGTCCACTGGGGTGAACTCCAGCACAGAGGCGCTCAGCTGGGGGCTAGCTAGTATAGCCACACCTGCCTTACGCCTCATACCGTGAGCAACTCCGGAGAAGAACAGGGTCCAACCCCTATCCAGGAGTTTGGTTCCGGCGCCGGTGCTGTGCCGGAACCAGGTGGTTCCGGCACAGGTTAGCCCCACCAGGTGTAATTGGTATCGCTCCACCTCCCTCACAAGCTCCGGCTCCTTCCCCCCCAGCGAGGTCACGTTCCATGTCCCCAGAGCCAGCCTTTGCCGCCCGGGTCCGGTCCGTCGGTGCCCCCCCGCCTTCACCGCCACCTAGTTGGCAGTGCACCCGACCCCGACAATTCCTCCCGCGGGTGGTGGGTCCACGGGACGATGGAGGAGGAGATGGTGCTTCCACGTTGCTTATTCGGGCTGGGCCCGGCCGGACTCCGTGGTAAGCCCGGCCACCAGGCGCTCGCATGCGGGCCCTCCGTCTGGGCCTGGCTCCAGACGAGGGCCCCGGGCTTCCTCCGGGCCGGGTCTCTCTTCCTTTTTGGTGTTCTGTCATCAGGGTTTTTTCCTGTAACCCCAGGTAGGGGGGCCAGGGGGTACTACCACTTGCCCAAGGTGGACCCCCAGACTAGTGGAGGGAAGGAGGCGTCTTACTTCTCCATTCTAGTTTTGCAACTAGCCACTGCCGCTACAGTAGCTACAGTCATAGATATATGGGTACAGTATGCTATGGAATTAGCTAGTTTGGGTTGCTAGGCTCATTGTTTGGTTGCTAGGTCGTATCCAGGGTTGAGAGACATTGCTGAAAGAAAAGGTAACGGACACTTTCCATTTCACTTACGGTTCCAAACCCTTCACTTACTTCGCGGAGGCAACCACCCTCCGCTGCGCGTGGGGTGGTTCTTCGCCTCCACGTCGTGCCTTAAAACCGTTGATTATCCCTTACTGAGCTTTGACATGAGCAATGTGTCAAGAGTACACTTTGTCAAAATATTGATATGGACCAATGTATGTAATCATAAAAGACCTTATAACATGGTTTATAATGCTAAGTACCCAACTACTCCTTTAACAAAAGAAACACCAGTCTCAGCTTCTTCTGTTGTGCACGTGATAGTTTGAGCTCTCTCTCTACAGTAGATAGTTTGAGCTCTCTCTCTACAGTAGATAGTTTGAGCTCTCTCTCTACAGTAGATAGCTTAAAGAAGTAGTAAAGGGAAAATGCATGTTTAGCCCTGTTTTAGGGTTACTTGTGATCATATACAATGGTTCAGATCAAAACGTTGACAAAACTAGCATTTTCGATAAAGCTGATAATTACTCTACCACGGTTTTGGTCATACAATGGATGTGGGTGGGCACCTTGAAAAATCATTCAAAAACATGTTAAACTCTCGATTTCAAAGACAAGAAACTCACCTAGGTGTTAGTTGGCGTTCTGACATATAATTCGCCATAAAGTAAGATTCTAGTTCATCTGGAAAGGCTTTTTTAAATATTTAGCATAGAACTATTTAGTCGCAGCACATACGTGTGTAAACTTCCCCAAACTAGGTAGCCTAGCAACATAAACAATAACAATAGCTACATAATATAACAATATAACACACACACACACACACACACACACACATACACACACACACACACACACACACACACACACACACACACGTATTGGAGGTGACCTCCAATGCCACTACCACATAGATTTGAGATCAATGAACTACTCTAGTAAGGTTCCCCCAGTAATGTGTGTGTGTGCGTGTGTGTGTGCGTGTGTGTGTGTGTGTGTGTGTGTGTGTGTGTGTGCGTGTGCGTGTGCGTGTGCGTGCGTGTGTGTGCGTGTGCGTGCGTGCGCGTGCGTGCGTGTGGGTGTGTGTGTGTATGTGCGTGCGTGCGTGCGTGTGTGCGTGTGTTTGTGTGTGTGTGTGCGTGTGTGTGCGTGCGTGCGTGTGCGTGCGTGCTGCTGCTTCTCCCTGTCTAGCCATGTACCGAGGTATTGTTCCTGGACATCTTCCACAACTACAGCCAGACGTTGACCCTAGTGCTGCTGGAGATGGTGCAGAACCTACAAGGTCAGCCTTACCATGCACACACACACACACACACACACACACACACACACACACACACACACACTGGCACGCACTCACCAGGGTAAGAATTTGATCATTTTAGGGACAAGGCCATTTGGCCTTCGGTGTCACTCAATTTTTTAGGGCACAAAGGCCACATGCCAAGGCACAAAGGCCATTGAGTGAAATAAGAGGATTTGAAGCCAATGAATAAATGACTTTAAAGCAATAGTTCAGTGAACCCTTTAACCGAGTGGTCTACTGAATTTTTACCACCCAAATAAGATACAATAGCTGAATCCCAATCTGAGTGCGCAAACCGCACTTGCGGCCCCTCGCACTTGTGGCCTGAGCCCTTAATTGACGTCAGCTGGAAGGGCCAGAGGGTGCAGGGCCGTGAATTAAATGGGACAGCACTCCCAGTTTCGCTCAATGCCCCTCCCACTTCGTTTTCATTGGCTGCCGCGTTCCTCCGACGCAGAGGCTGCTCTGACGCTCCCTTCAGCTCTGCAAATTGACCGATTGAGGTCTGTTTTAATTTAATAATAATTAAAAAATTAGGTTGGGTGGGATATGTTTGCAGCATGTGGATTTCAAGATAAATGTTGTGTTATCTGCAAATGTCATCATTTATGTGTGATGCACTCGGATCATGACTCGGATGCACTCAAGCACTGTGTCACATGAGACGCGGTGGGCTGTGGGTATTTTCTGCTCCTAAGTCCGTGAAATTGCGGACTTTCGGTAAGTGCGGTTAAAGTGCGCAAAATGGCGGCGTGGCGCACTTGTGGACCTAGCAATTCCGTTTTGGAACTACCCTGAGCCCTTGTGGACTTAGCGGGAACGCGCATGTAAGGCCACAAGGCCGCGAGTGTTCTGCACTTTAGCCTAAGTGCGCGATTTGGGATTCAGCTAATAACTCTTCTCTATGCCCAATAAATACGAAACATGAATGACGTGTGGCACTCACGCACGCACGCATGCACACACACTCACGCATGCACACACACTCACGCATGCACACACACTCACGCATGCACACACACTCACGCATGCACACACTCACGCATGCACACACACTCACGCATGCACACACACTCACGCATGCACACACACACGCATGCACACACACTCACGCATGCACACACACTCACGCATGCACACACTCACGCATGCACACTCACGCATGCACATACACTCACGCATGCACACACACTCACGCATGCACACACACTCACGCATGCACACACACTCACGCATGCACACACACTCACGCATGCACACACTTACGCATGCACACACACTCACGCATGCACACACACTCACGCATGCACACACTTACGCATGCACACACACTCACGCATGCACACACTCACGCATGCACACACACTTAGGCATGCACACACACTCACGCTTGCACACACACTCACGCATGCACACACACTCACGCATGCACACACTTACGCATGCACACACACTCACGCATGCACACACACTCACGCATGCACACACACTTAGGCATGCACACACACTCACGCATGCACACACACTCACGCATGCACACACACTCACGCATGCACATACACTCACGCATGCACACACACACGAGAAACCAACCACAAACCCTTAACACACACAGACACTGCAAATTGACCGATTGAGGTCTGTTTTAATTTAATAATAATTAAAAAATTAGGTTGGGTGGGATATGTTTGCAGCATGTGGATTTCAAGATAAATGTTGTGTTATCTGCAAATGTCATCATTTATGTGTGATGCACTCGGATCATGACTCGGATGCACTCAAGCACTGTGTCACATGAGACGCGGTGGGCTGTGGGTATTTTCTGCTCCTAAGTCCGTGAAATTGCGGACTTTCGGTAAGTGCGGTTAAAGTGCGCAAAATGGCGGCGTGGCGCACTTGTGGACCTAGCAATTCCGTTTTGGAACTACCCTGAGCCCTTGTGGACTTAGCGGGAACGCGCATGTAAGGCCACAAGGCCGCGAGTGTTCTGCACTTTAGCCTAAGTGCGCGATTTGGGATTCAGCTAATAACTCTTCTCTATGCCCAATAAATACGAAACATGAATGACGTGTGGCACTCACGCACGCATGCACACACACTCACGCATGCACACACACTCACGCATGCACACACACTCACGCATGCACACACACTCACGCATGCACACACTCACGCATGCACACACACTCACGCATGCACACACACTCACGCATGCACACTCACGCATGCACATACACTCACGCATGCACACACACTCACGCATGCACACACACTCACGCATGCACACACACTCACGCATGCACACACTTACGCATGCACACACACTCACGCATGCACACACTTACGCATGCACACACTTACGCATGCACACACACTCACGCATGCACACACACTCACGCATGCACACACACTCACGCATGCACACACACTCACGCATGCACACACACTCACGCATGCACACACACTCACGCATGCACACACTTACGCATGCACACACACTCACGCATGCACACACACTCACGCATGCACACACACTTAGGCATGCACACACACTCACGCATGCACACACACTCACGCATGCACACACACTCACGCATGCACACACTTACGCATGCACACACACTCACGCATGCGTACACAGACACTGCACACAGTGTCACCCCCCCCCCCCCCCCCCGAATCCTGTTTGTGTGTCTGCTCCGGTCTCTCTCTCTCTCTTTGTCTCTCTCTGACTCGGGGGAAACGGGGTTTGTCAGAGCGAGGCGAGCACCCTTGGTGGGATATGTAGATTGGATATGCTAGCTGAGGACGGCCTCGGCCCGAGTGTTTGAACAGTAGGCCGGTGTGAGGTTGGGGCAGGCTGGGTGATGAATACTGTACGTCTCTGTTTGACAGGTAGAACATGTATTGAGTGAATCGGTCAGCGAGTCAGATTGATGAGTGTAGCTCGTCTAAATGACTGTGTGTGTTTCATGATACAGGCCCGACAAACGTGGAGGACTCGGCCCAGTTACTGATGAAGGACGCAGGTGAGTTAGATTACCTCTCCTCTCCTCCTCAAACTCTCCTCTACTCTCCTCCTCAAACTCTCCTCTCCTCTCCTCCTCAAACTCTCCTCTACTCTCCTCCTCAAACTCTCCTCTCCTCTCCTCCTCAAACTCTCCTCTCCTCTCCTCCTCAAACTCTCCTCTCCTCTCCTCCTCAAACTCTCCTCTACTCTCCTCCTCAAACTCTCCTCTCCTCTCCTCCTCAAACTCTCCTCTACTCTCCTCCTCAAACTCTCCTCTACTCTCCTCCTCAAACTCTCCTCTACTCTCCTCCTCAAACTCTCCTCTACTCTCCTCCTCAAACTCTCCTCTCCTCTCCTCCTCAAACTCTCCTCTACTCTCCTCCTCAAACTCTCCTCTACTCTCCTCCTCAAACTCTCCTCTACTCTCCTCCTCAAACTCTCCTCTACTCTCCTCCTCAAACTCTCCTCTACTCTCCTCCTCAAACTCTCCTCTACTCTCCTCCTAAAACTCTCCTCTCCTCCTCAAACTCTCCTCTCCTCCTCAAACTCTCCTCTTCTCTCCTCCTCAAACTCTCCTCTCCTCTCCTCCTCAAACTCTCCTCTACTCTCCTCCTCAAACTCTCCTCTACTCTCCTCCTCAAACTCTCCTCTACTCTCCTCCTCAAACTCTCCTCTACTCTCCTCCTAAAACTCTCCTCTCCTCCTCAAACTCTCCTCTCCTCCTCAAACTCTCCTCTACTCTCCTCCTCAAACTCTCCTCTACTCTCCTCATCAAACTCTCCTCTACTCTCCTCCTCAAACTCTCCTCTCCTCTCCTCATCAAACTCTCCTCTACTCTCCTCCTCAAACTCTCCTCTACTCTCCTCCTCAAACTCTCCTCTACTCTCCTCCTCAAACTCTCCTCTACTCTCCTCCTCAAACTCTCCTCTACTCTCCTCCTCAAACTCTCCTCTACTCTCCTCCTAAAACTCTCCTCTCCTCCTCAAACTCTCCTCTCCTCCTCAAACTCTCCTCTACTCTCCTCCTCAAACTCTCCTCTACTCTCCTCATCAAACTCTCCTCTACTCTCCTCCTCAAACTCTCCTCTCCTCTCCTCATCAAACTCTCCTCTACTCTCCTCCTCAAACTCTCCTCTCCTCCTCAAACTCTCCTCTACTCTCCTCCTCAAACTCTCCTCTACTCTCCTCCTCAAACTCTCCTCTACTCTCCTCCTCAAACTCTCCTCTACTCTCCTCCTCAAACTCTCCTCTACTCTCCTCCTCAAACTCTCCTCTACTCTCCTCCTCAAACCTCTCCTCTCCTCTCCTCCTCAAACTCTCCTCTCCTCTGCTCCTCAAACTCTCCTCTACTCTCCTCCTCAAACTCTCCTCTACTCTCCTCCTCAAACTCTCCTCTACTCTCCTCCTCAAACTCTCCTCTACTCTCCTCCTCAAACTCTCCTCTACTCTCCTCCTCAAACTCTCCTCTACTCTCCTCCTCAAACTCTCCTCTACTCTCCTCCTCAAACTCTCCTCTCCTCCTCAAACTCTC
>NW_028175921.1:0-2500 GCF_949987555.1 Borostomias antarcticus
AGAGGGAGAGAGAGGGAGAGAGAGAGGGAGAGAGAGGGGGAGAGAGAGAGAGAGAGAGAGAGAGAGAGGGAGAGAGAGGGGGAGAGAGAGGGGGAGAGAGAGAGAGAGAGAGAGAGGGAGAGAGAGAGAGAGAGAGAGAGAGGGGGAGGAGAGAGAGAGAGAGAGGGAGAGAGAGGGGGAGAGAGAGAGAGAGGGAGAGAGGGAGAGAGAGAGAGAGAGAGAGAGAGAGAGAGGGGGAGAGAGAGAGAGAGAGAGGGAGAGAGAGGGGGAGAGAGAGAGAGAGGGAGAAAGGGAGGGAGAGAGGGAGAGGAGAGAGAGTGGGAGAGAGGGAGAGGGGGAGAGAGAGGAGAGAGAGGAGAGAGAGAGGACAGAGAGAGAGAGAGAGGAGAGGGAGAGGGAGAGAGGGAGAGAGAGAGGGAGAGAGAGAGGGGAGAGAGAGGGAGAGAGAAAATAAGAGAGAGAGGAGAGAGAGGGAGAGGAGAGAGAGAAGAAGAGAGAAGGAGGGAAAAGAGAGAGAGAGACAGGGAGAGAGAGACAAGGAAGAAGAGATGGCCCAATTGTTTTTGGCCTGCCAAGTGATCTCATCAAATAAATATTTTTTTAAAGGCATTTGCCCTCAATACACATGAATCCTGTCTCAATCCCCCCGACTCAGACACGCACAGAGCAGGAGCTCCGTGATCTCTCTGATCTATTTATATTCCTGGCCGTCTCTCGTGAGCATTATAACCTAGTGCAACCTTGGAATGTTAAACCTCCGTCGTGTTGAATGTATGTAGGTGCTCGGGCGCCCCCTTGTGGATGTATCTGAGTATGTCCTGAATGGATGGGCCAGATATCATATACAGTAAATATGGAGTGTGGAGGAATTGGATATTTGAAGTGGGGCCCCCAACCCCCCCGGGTCCGTGGCTGCGCGTATTTATGACCGATTCGAGATTCCCCGTTTGTATGTGAGGTTGTTTCCATTCAGATATGAGCCTATTGCATCATTGAGCCACGTGTGATATTTTGAACTATTAATCAATGTGAATTGACTTTTTTTTGTGCATGAATACTTCTATTCTGCCCTCACTTCTCTGCACCCATTCTAATCATAATAGCCTATACTTCAGTTCATTAAGACTATAGAATCTGAGAAATGTGCACACGTAGTCTCCTCCACGGCGCAGAACCAGATATGTGTTTCCCAGGCCAGTTCTGGCTCCGCGGCCTAGAAGACAGGTGGGGTGACGGTAAGCTTTTACGCTTCTTTGGGCTTGATTTCGCATGTGAATGTTGCGGGTTTAGTCGAATGTGATGTTTTAATCAATGCGAGACGCAAAAAAGTGACGGTAAAATAAAAAAACGAGATAAAAACCCCGTGATACTCCACCACGGACAGGCCTGGCGACAAGTCGTTAATTACACCGGGAGAGGACGGACAGACCGACGAGGACAGCCGTCACTGCAGCGCAGACAGGCCGCTCAGGAGCAGGAGCAGGCCCCGCCGGGCACACAAAGAGGCTGGGAGGGAGGGGGGGGGACAGGAAGACTAATCCAGTCCTCCGTGCGCATAGTAGCCTCTCTCGACCTCCCCCGCCTCTCTCGGGCTTGCTCCAAAAAAATACACCAGATTTTTTTTTCGAAACCTTACATTTCAAATACATCCCAATTCACGACGGAGATATAATAATTTAAATATGCGGTGTTACGCTCGGCTGTCAAAGGGACGACTGCGCATCTGTGAGAGTGAATCGGGAAATGCTACGCTGTGTCCCGACTGGGAAACGTAGCCTCCTGCCCAACATAGACTCTTCTATCATTTCATAACCCGCTGTCAACATCATCGTTTCAAGCATGGTAAGTAACCCGCGTGCATGTGGGAGCTTTATCGACGACGCATCGGTGGGCTGGGAGACGTTTGGAGCGATATTTTTGGGTAGTCATAATAATTTATGAATCATAACTTGTTATGATCGGAGCAGGCGCGCCGGCGTGCAACAGGTCTCCGTACAGTAGCGGGGCGCAGAAGTTATGGCTCGAGCTCCCGTGCGCAATATGATGAAATGATCGACGGGTCGCGGTCGCGGGTGACAAGATGGCACGAAAACACGCAAATGCTTTGTTGGTACAACAGGGATCTCGATTTGAAAAACAATTAAATGGTTTAAGATTTTCGGATATCAGTTCGATTTACATTTTGAATTATATGAAATTCTTTACTTTTACCAGCAATAACCGGATTTTGGCCCTTCTAAATTGTGGTAAAATGTGCTGCTTTGCTAATTGTTTACGTGTAGGCCATATCAATATTAACCCCAAATCAGAGCCGCGTTGTCTACCGCACTTGCACTTTCAACAATTGTGGTTTGTGATCTGAAGGGAACACAAAACTATGTAAAATGACAAGTGAGAACATGAGGATTTTCTAGGCGTATAAGGGTAGATACGCCTGGAGTTCAGGCCTGTTTGGTGACATGTTAAGTCATTCCAGGCGCAAACCCTGACAATATTAGGC
>NW_028175921.1:10000-22500 GCF_949987555.1 Borostomias antarcticus
CTCCCTCCTGGCGGGCACCTCCTCTTCGGCCGCCGCCGCCTCCGCCATCGCCGGCTTCTTCAAGGGCGCCAAGCAGCAGCGCTTCGACGAGAACACGCCCCCGCACTCCACGCCCATGCTCCCGCCCTCCGCCTACTCCCAGCTGGCCCACCTCCCCAAGCTCCTCTTCCCCTCCGCCTCCTCCTCCTCCTCCAGCTCCTCCCTCCACCACGCCCCCCAGCACCACCCCGGCCTGGGCCTCCTCCGCCCCCCGCACGCCGCCGCCCACCACCTCGCCTCCTCCGCCCACTCCCAGCTCTCCTTCCCCTTCTCCCCCTACGCCAAAGCCCTGGGCCCCGCCTCCTCTGCCTCCATCCCCACCTCCTCCTCCTCCTCCTCCTCCATCCCCACCTCGGACACCTCCAAGCTCCAGAGGCTGGTGGAGAAGCTGGAGAAGGACCCGGCCGGCTCCTCCCACCCCTGGGCCCTCTCCTCCTCCACCTCCTCCTCCATGGAGGCGCTGGCCAGCAGCCTGGCCGCCGCCTCCTCCTCCTCCTCCTCCTCCTCGGCGATGGCTGGGCTTTTCGGCGGCGGCCTCGTGAGCGCCAGCACCTCCAGCACCTACGTGATGGCCGCGCCCCCTTCCTCCTCCTCCTCCTCCTCCTCCTCCCACCACCACGCCTCCCTCTCCAGCTTCACCCGGGAGATGGTGGCCGCCCTGGGGATGAGCGCCAACGGGGCGGGCGCCCTAGCCGGCGCCATGCTCCCCTCGCTGGGCCTCATGGGCGTGTCGGCGGCGGCGGCATTGGCGCCCAACCAGTGCGGGGTGTGCCTGCGCGTGTTGAGCTGCCCCCGGGCACTGCGCCTCCACCAGGCCACCCACCTGGGCGAGAGACCCTTCCCCTGCAAGCTGTGCGGCCGCTCGTTCTCCACCAAGGCCAGCCTGCGCTCTCACCTGGCCACGCACCGGGCTCGCCCGCCCAACGCCCGCGCCCAGAACTCCTGCCCGCTGTGCCAGCGCAAGTTCACCAACGCCCTGGTTCTACAGCACCACATCCGCATGCACCTGGGGGGTCAGCTGCCCCCGGAGGGCGCCGAGGAGGAGGAGGAGGAGCCGGCGTCCGAGGAGCAGGGCGGGGCGGAGATGGACGCCGCCCAGCGGACGCAGCAGCTGCTGCTAGCCGACGCCCCCGCGGCGTCCACCGACACGCCCACTCCACCTCCTCCTCCTCCTCCTATCCAATCGAAGAGCCCGGCCCCCGGGCCGTTCCCGACCGCCGTGTCGTCCCTGGGCGCCGGCCCGGTCTCCGCCTCCAGCGCGATGTCGAAGCCCGCCGCGTCCCGCCCCTCCAGCCCCGACCTCGTCCCCCCCACCGACCTCAGCCCCGACCCCTCCCTCAACCCCTCCTCCCTCACCCCCCCGCCGCCCGGGAGCGCCGAGCCCCCCGTCCTGTTCGTCAGCGCCCCGTCGCCGGCCCCTCCCCCCGGGGGCTCGCCGGTCGGGGAGGAGGACGACCGCGCCGAGGATCAAGATGGCCGTCCGGATCCTCCGGGCACTCCCGGGTCGGCGAAGGCCCTCGCTGCCCCCTCCCCCCCCGGGTTCTCCAGATCCGTGTCCATGTCCTGCCTGGGGCTTCCGGAGGGTTCCGCGGACGACGACGACGACGACGCCTTCCTCCCCGGGCCCCGGTCCAACCTGGAGGACCTGCTGAGCACGCCCACCCACGGGGCGCCCGTGGCGCACCCCTGCCCCCCCTCCCTCCTCCCCGCCTCCTCCTCCTCTGCGCCTCTACCTCCTCTACCCCCGAGTCCAGAGCCCCCCAGGCCACGCCCCTCGGCGCCCGCCCGGGACTCCGAGACCCCGCCCGCCAGACCCAAGACGCCCCCGCCGCCCGAGGGGGCCGAGGAGGAGGGCAGGGAGGACGCCCCTCCGCCCGCCGCGCCAAAGTACGACCACGCCCCCGCGCCCGAGAGGGACCTTCGGATGGTGGCGTCGATGCTGGAGACCTTTGAGGGGCGCGGCGCGGAGACGACGGCGGCGGCGGCGGGGGCGGCGCCCCAGAGAGCGCCCACCTTCGTGAGGGAGACCAGGCAGGGGCTGCATTTCAGCTTCCACGGGAAGGAGGACAGGACCGAGGACCCCGGGCCCGGCGGCGAGCGCGGGGCGGAGCCGACCGCCGTGGCCGTGGCCCCCACCCTGCCCCCCCCCGCGGCGCGGCCAGAAAAGAAGACGTACAGCTGCGCCGAGTGTGGGAAGGAGTACGCCAGCCGCAGCGGACTCAAGGTAGAGAGGGCGGGGACAGGATGACACGGGGCGCCCCGGTAGCTCAACGGGGCGGGGCGTGTACCATGTAAAGGCTAGTCCTTACTGCAGAGGCGTGGGTGTGTTTGTTTGTTTATTTTATTTAAAAGAAGGAACAGTGCACATTCATCAACATATCAGTTTCCACATCAGTGTTAATGTACCAGAGTTAGCTAGTAGACCGAAGATGATTTTCATCTGCAGTCCCCCGGCAGGTCAACATAGTACTACAAAACAACACAGTATCATCTATAATCTATAATCTATAATATAAGTTTGAATCCGCCCCACGCCCTTTGCTGCATGTCTTCTCCCCTCTCTCTCTCTCTCTCTCTCTCTCTCTCTCTCCTCTCTCTCTCTCTCTCTCTCTCTCTCTCCCTCTCTCTCTCTCCCTCTCTCCCTCTTTTTCTCTCTCTCTCCCTCTCTCTCTCTCTCTCTCTCTCTCTCAGCTGTCCTGTCCTAATGAAGCAGAAATGCCGTGAAAATATCTATAAAAAAGACAAAATGGTGACAGACTACAGCGGTGGGGCTGGTTTGATGGGGGACAGACGGTTTGATGGGGGACAGACGGTTTGATGGGGGACAGACGGTTTGATGGGGGACAGACGGTTTGATGGGGGACAGACGGTTTGATGGGGGACAGACGGTTTGATGGGGGACAGACGGTTTGATGGGGGACAGACGGTTTGATGGGGGACAGACGGTTTGATGGGGGACAGACGGTTTGATGGGGGACAGACGGTTTGATGGGGGACAGACGGTTTGATGGGGGACAGACGGTTTGATGGGGGACAGACGGTTTGATGGGGGACAGACGGACAGCATGACAGCACAATAGACTGTAATCGTACGACTGGTCACAAATAGCTCTGTTATGACTGTTTCAGACTAAATTCTCATGTTTTTTTGTATGTTATGGGAGATTTATTTGTGCAGTTATACTCCACAAAGAAATATACTTATACTCAAGTTATAATATATATATATAGTTATACTCCACATACAAATATACATTTGGATATGGAGCTGTTTTATTTACTTGACGGAGCCACTGTTTGCTGAGGTATGATGACATCCTGAGGTAAAAGTTAGTTCCCTCCAGCCTGGGTGAGTCAGGAGGGCGGTTTGGGGCGGATCTTTAAAACAAGCCTCTAATTTGCCCTCTCCACCACAGGGACACATGAAGCATCACAGCGGCGTCGTCAAGACGACGACACGCCCCCCCGCGCGCAACAGTCGCGCGCCGGCCCCCGAGCGACTTCCTGCGACCGCGCCCGCCGCTTCCTCCTCCCACGCGCCGACCACCAGGAGTACCGTGGGCTTCTGGAACCAGTACCAGGCCTTCCTCAGCACCAGCGGCACGCCAACGGACGAGGGGGCGCCGGGCGCCGGCGCCGCCGGCAGCCAGGGGGAGGATGTGGAGATGCCCCGATTGTCCGAGTCGCCCGTCAGGTCCCAGATGGATCCACCCGCCGGGCGGGGCTCCGAGGAAGACAGGGAGGGGTCGGAGAACGGGCTGACGCTGCAGTCGATGTGATTGGCCAGGGGGCGGGTCTCTGGTGCTCTCAAATGGACATCTTTAGGGCACAACTGTATGGGGTTCTGTATAGTATAACACCCCCAGAGTAGTCTGTCCGTTTGGTAGTCTGTGAGTAAACTGTTTAGCTAGTTTGTGGTATCTGTAAGTTGGCCTGCCTGTGTTTTTATATAGAGGGAAAGTTGAATGAAGAAACTGTTACGGTTGAGAGATTGAGGAAGAGAAATTGTTGTCATAACAAGGAAAATGAGAGCCAGGGGCTTGAGGAACAAACAACTCTCCTACAGTAGGTTGGTGTCTTTTTATCGGACAGAGGGCTCTACTCTCTATTTTGGGGATGTTTCCTGTGGGTTTGACTCACGTTGTTTTTGGGATAGTTATAAACACGTTCTAACAGAAAGAAGAAAAAAAAAGTAAGGCTAAAATGAGATGACGAAGCACTGCTGTTAACACTGTCCAAACCTAAACACAGCGTTCAGTCAACGCAGCAGAAAAGGGAACCGTTCCGTTCAGAAACCTACGGAGAACCGGAGCTCCAGGTGTCTAATTACACCCAGAGAACCACGTCTCTGTTAGTCTGTGTGTTTTATTTCAGTCACACATCCTCATATTATTGTATAATTAACCTTTAACCTACTCCTATTCCTTCATGTTGTGGTTTTACCTTTGTACTAACTCACCCAAACTCCTCCCCTTCCTGTCCAACAGAGGGGGGGGGCGGGACTTAGGGCCAGGTAGCTTCCTGACGTCTAACCCTGTTCCTTCCACCTTGTGAATAAAACGGTTGTTGTTGCTGTTGTGTGGTCCCAAAGTGGTGTCTGTTTCACTGTAACTCTGTGTTTTTGTTAATGATATGGAGAAGAAAAAAGGAACTCTGGTGTGTGATGTTGTTGTCCGTTGTACTCTGTGTTTCCCCCGAACGTACAGAGGGAAAGCAAAAACATAGAAACACAATAAAATAAAAAAACACTTTGGAAACAGATGTTGATCTCTCACGGTTTTTGATGTCTTGTTTTGGCTGTGTAGATCTTAACGGTCTTTTATCGTGCCGGCATATGTGTGCGTGTGTGTTTGTGAGTGTGTGTGTGTGTGTGTGTGTGTGACATTCCGATGTGTGGGAGTGTGTATAGACACAGCGGTTCGCTCCAGCCGTAACCCTCTCTTACCAGTCTCCCTCACACACGGGCGTCGTAATCCCAACCACCAATCAGGCGTCCTCTCACTTCCTGTGTGTCTGTCACTTCAAGCGAGAGGAGGCGGGAGGCCAGCTGTCCCCAATTCACACCCTAATGTCCCCAACTATGACAACCAAGGCAGCCTTTGTGTGCGTGTGTACGTGTTTTGTGTGTGTGTGTGGGGGGGGGGTGCTATGTTGTTAGTAGCTGTTTTCAAGGTCTGCCAAAATCTGTGTGTGTGTGCGTATGTGTGTGTGTGTGTGTGTGTATGTGTGTGTGTGCGTGTTTCTTGTGTTTGCACAGAAGGGGGCAGTGTACACTGGTACAGAGCAAGAGGAGGAGGAGGAGGAGGAGGATGATGATGATGATGATGATGATGATGATGAAGGAGACAGTGTTAAATCAATGCAGTGAGAGTACATTGCCTGTCTAAAGTACAAGTGAGTCAATCATTGCCCAGTGATTAAGGTTGGGATTTTAGGAGGCCATCCTGATTCTCCAGTCAGGGGAAACACTGTTCCCCGTTCAAGGTCAAGGTCAACTTTATTTATATAGCACATTTAACAACCCAGGTTGCACCAAAGTGCTTTACAATATAAAAACAGACAAATACAAAATACAATATAAAGTGTAAGTTAACATTCAATACAATAAACGAACACAACACGCCTAGGGATGTATGACCTAACAAGCCTCAAAAGTCAAAGAAAACAAGTGGGTCTTCAACTGTGACTTGAACACCTCTACGGTCTGGGCAGACCTAATTTGCCGTGGCAGACTGTTCCACAGCTTGGGGGCCGCCACAAAAGTTCGGTTGCCTTTTGTCTTAAGCCTAGACCTTGAGACATCTAGCAGTAGTTCATTACAAGACCTCAGTGCTCCAGCTGGGGTGCGAACATGGAGGAGTTCAGCTAAGTGCTGAGGCGCCAGACCATTCAAAGCCTTGAACACAAACATCACCAGAGCATTGGTTCCTACAGGAAACACCAAACACCAGGGCATTGGTTCCTACAGGAAACACCAAACACCAGGGCATTGGTTCCTACAGGAAACACCAAACACCAGGGCATTGGTTCCTACAGGAAACACCAATCTCCATGGTATTGGTTCCTACAGGAAACACCAAACTCCATGGTATTGGTTCCTACAGGAAACACCAAACACCAGGGCATTGGTTCCTATAGGAAACACCAAACTCCATGGTATTGGTTCCTACAGGAAACATTATATACCAGGACATTGGTTCCAACATTTTTTATTTTATTTAATTTTATAATAGGACCTGAGGGATCTTTAATCAACCACATGGCAGTGACACACATGAGTACCCACACTTGAGAGGTGACACAACACACACATGCAACTTCACGAGTCACCGGTGGAATTTGTCCTCTGCATTTTTCCATCCAGGCTTGTCCTCCTCCAGGGGCAGCCAGGAGCAGTGGGCAGCCTGGTCAGTGACGACCGTCCAAGTCCTGGTCAGGTGAGAAGAGAGGAAAGTTCCGCACACTGATTTCTCCCGGTTCACTTTATTGAAAATTTCACAACGTTTCGACCCCTAGGTCTTCATCAGGTCTTCATCATCATATATAAACACATGTATATAGGCTATTCATCATGTCATTATTATGTGTTTATATATGTGCAGCCTCTAACTGCACCTTTTAGCCTAATTGACTGGCAGATGATGTCAGATGTGATGTCACAGGCTCTCAGCCTGTATATACCTGCTTCCTGTCATTAGAAGCTTTGAAGTTGCCTGATGAAGACCTAAGGGTCGAAACGTTGTGATATTTTCAATAAAGTGGACCAGGAGATATCAGTGTGTGGATCTCTCCTCTCTCCTCACGTATGTACTCTGAGATCCAGCCCCTGGCCTGGTAAGGGTGGATGTTCTCACGTATGTACTCTGAGATCCAGCCCCTGGCCTAGTAAGGGTGGATGTGCGCTCAGCTCTGGTCCTGGTCAGGGACAGGGATGGGGAGGAAATGCAAACCCCACACAGAAAGGCCCGGGAGATACCCCCTGGGGTACCTGAGCAGGGAGACAATCCAACAGGGCATTGGTTCCAACAGGGAGACAGTCCAACAGGGCATTGGTTCCAACAGGGAGACAGTAGAACAGGGCATTGGTTCCAACAGGGAGACAATCCAACAGGGTATTGGTTCCAACAGGGAGGCAGTACAACAGGGCATTGGTTCCAACAGGGAGGCAGTAGAACAGGGCATTGGTTCCAACAGGGAGACAGTAGAACAGGGCATTGGTTCCAACAGGGAGACAATCCAACAGGGCATTGGTTCCAACAGGGAGACAGTCCAACAGGGCATTGGTTCCAACAGGGAGACAGTAGAACAGGGCATTGGTTCCAACAGGGAGACAGTAGAACAGGGCATTGGTTCCAACAGGGAGACAATCCAACAGGGTATTGGTTCCAACAGGGAGGCAGTACAACAGGGCCTTGGTTCCAACAGGGAGGCAGTACAACAGAGGATTGGTTCCAACAGGGAGACAGTAGAACAGGGCATTGGTTCCAACAGGGAGACAGTAGAACAGGGCATTGGTTCCAACAGGGAGACAGTCCAACAGGGCATTGGTTCCAACAGGGAGACAGTAGAACAGGGCATTGGTTTTAACAGGGAGACAGTAGAACAGGGCATTGGTTCCAACAGGGAGACAGTCCAACAGGGCCTTGGTTCCAACAGGGAGGCAGTACAACAGGGCATTGGTTCCAACAGGGAGACAGTAGAACAGGGCATTGGTTCCAACAGGGAGACAGTAGAACAGGGCATTGGTTCCAACAGGGAGACAGTCCAACAGGGCATTGGTTCCAACAGGGAGACAGTAGAACAGGGCATTGGTTTTAACAGGGAGACAGTAGAACAGGGCATTGGTTCCAACAGGGAGACAGTCCAACAGGGCATTGGTTCCAACAGGGAGACAGTAGAACAGGGCATTGGTTCCAACAGGGAGGCAGTACAACAGAGGATTGGTTCCAACAGGGAGACAGTACAACAGAGGATTGGTTCCAACAGGGAGACAGTACAACAGGGCATTGGTTCCAACAGGGAGACAGTAGAACAGGGCATTGGTTCCAACAGGGAGACAGTAGAACAGGGCATTGGTTCCAACAGGGAGACAGTAGAACAGGGCATTGGTTCCAACAGGGAGACAGTCCAACAGGGCATTGGTTCCAACAGGGAGACAGACCAGCAGGGCATTGGTTCCAACAGGGAGGCAGTACAACAGAGGATTGGTTCCAACAAGGAGGCAGTACAACAGAGCATTGGTTCCAACAGGGAGACAGTACAACAGGGCATTGGTTCCAACAGGGAGGCAGTACAACAGAGGATTGGTTCCAACAGGGAGACAGTACAACAGAGGATTGGTTCCAACAGGGAGACAGTCCAACAGGGCATTGGTTCCAACAGGGAGACACTAGAACAGGGCATTGGTTCCAACA
This sequence comes from Borostomias antarcticus, assembly GCF_949987555.1. NCBI lineage: Eukaryota > Metazoa > Chordata > Actinopteri > Stomiiformes > Stomiidae > Borostomias > Borostomias antarcticus. The sequence continues at coordinate 18,454 of NW_028175921.1, forward strand.
GGGAGACAGTAGAACAGGGCATTGGTTCCAACAGGGAGACAGTCCAACAGGGCCTTGGTTCCAACTGGGAGACAGTCCAACAGGGCCTTGGTTCCAACTGGGAGACAGTACTTCATTGGTTCCAACAGGGAGACAGTCCAACAGGGCATTGGTTCCAACAGGAAGACAGTCCAACAGGGCATTGGTTCCAGGGCAGAGAGACAGTCCAACAGGGCATTGGTTCCAACAGGGAGACAGTCCAGCAGGGCATTGGTTCCAGGGCAGAGAGAAGAGGCAGTGCTTCACATCCCCTGCAGGGAGCGCAGTCAGTCCTTTCATGGCACAAACTAGGTTCAAAAGTTACAAAAAGATGATCCCACAGGCTGTCTAATAATTCAGTTATGATGTGAGGTTTCAGTTCTAGATCTTTCATGCTAATCTTTTTGCAACTTTTAATTCCTTCATCTTTCTTCTTTAAACCTGCCCTTTGAAACAGACGAGAAGAGATTCTCTTCTTGTTACATGGCAGTAGCGATGCCAATGACTTGACAATGTATTTGCTAATATTCATTGAGATGATCATTATTAATCATTATTTATTATTTGAGGTTGAATATGAAATATTAAATCATAAATCTGGGAAGTGTAAATCGTTAAGACATAGGCCTATATAAGATCTTAACTCAATATCTTGACGACGTTTATAATAATAGTTTATTCTTATGTATAATATATATATATATATATATATATATATATATATATATATATATTAATCTTTAGCCTATGTCTTATGTTTGGTGGTGTTTTTAATTGTTATATGTGATTTAGAAGTCTGCTAAATAAAGTTGATGATGATGAATCCCCATACCCTAATAATAATAATAATAATAATAATAATAATAACAACAATACATTTTATTTGTAATGCATTTTACATTAGAAACAACTCTCAAAGTGCTATATAGCCTATATATTTAAAAATGTATATAAATGTTATCTATTTTTTAAATAAATAAATAAATAAATAAATAAATAAATAAAAGATCTCTAACTCTAAGTGCAAGCCAGGACTGTTGTATTCCCAACCATACTGTGAAAGTAGCCAAGAAATGAATCCAAATCTTGTCCGTTTTTAGAGGGGGTTGTTGAGCACTGATGTACATTTATTACACAAGTATGTGCGCAAACACGCCTCTGTAAAACTCTTAACTCATAAATAGCCTGTTGAATCAAGGTAGGGCGGAATGAGCGCGGAGGTCTCCGGCACGGTGACCCCTCATCGCTCCGAGAGGAGGGGCTAGAGAGGGGGGGCTAGAGAGGAGGGGCTAGAGAGGAGGGGCTAGAGAGGAGGGGCTAGAGAGGGGGGGCTAGAGAGGAGGGGCTAGAGAGGGGGGGCTAGAGAGGGGGGGCTAGAGAGGAGGGGCTAGAGAGGGGGGGCTAGAGAGGAGGGGCTAGAGAGGGGGGGCTAGAGAGGAGGGGCTAGAGAGGGGGGGCTAGAGAGGAGGGGCTAGAGAGGAGGGGCTAGAGAGGGGGGGCTAGAGAGGGGGGGCTAGAGAGGGGGAGCTAGAGAGGGGGGGCTAGAGAGGAGGGGCTAGAGAGGAGGGGCTAGAGAGGGGGGGCTAGAGAGGAGGGGCTAGAGAGGGGGGGCTAGAGAGGAGGGGCTAGAGAGGGGGAGCTCCACTTTCCATCCTGCCCTCCAGGGACCTGGACTACCACGTCTGCAGCTGCGAGAGAGAGGAGAGGACAGCACCTAAACATCCCTCATTATGATGAAAGACTAGTTAGAGAGGGTTAGGGGAGATCGACTGCGAAGGGAAAGGTTAACCGATGAGGAACGCGGATTATGAAAACATTCTAAGTAGTCGATTGGCAAATGTGGAGTGAAAAGTGAGACGTTGGAACTAGATGCCAACTTATCAGAAGACTCTCCAGAACTTTTGACTTCCTTATTTAACACTCGAGGAACTAATAAAAGAATGCGCAGATTTAGTAAATGCAAATTACTTTGGAAATAATTTTATTGCGTGATTTTTACATGTTTACGAGCATTTCTCTCCGACCGGTGTAGTCGAGTCGACTGCGCAGAAGCTGCTCCCGGATTTTGTTCAGGGATTTTTTTTTTTTTTTCACAATATAATGTTTTGACAAATAGCAATTTGAAAGAGTACGCAAAAGTGTTACAGCTTACAAATAGCCTATTTTAGTACTTTTCGTCGGGTTTCGTGGTGGAGGAATGGCAGTGTGCTTCAAAGCGCTCGTCCAACTGTTGTTGCTGGGGATGGCATGGGACCCCCGGGCGCTCGGAGCCTCGCCAAGGGACGTGAAGCCAGAGGTGAGTTGACCTCTGAGTTGACCTGCAGAGGTGAGTTGACCTGCAGAGGTGAGTTGACCTGCAGAGGTGAGTTGACCTGCAGAGGTGAGTTGACCTGCAGGAGGTGAGTTGACCTGCAGGAGGTCACCGAGGGGAACAGAGAAGAGAGCCTAACTGAACAGTTAAACAAGCAATGTGAAAATTGTAATAAATGTAATAATAACCTTTAATTGGCCTACACTTTCCATTTACCATCCATTTGCATTTAATAATTACATATGGCCATCGCATAATTGTTTATATCTTTCATGTGACCGTGGCACGTGAACGTTCCTATTTTGAAATGTTGCAAAATTCAGGAAAGAACTTCTGGTTGTGTTGGAGTCACATGATGTTGATATGGTCTCGAGGAGGAGTGGAGGGAGTTTGAGAGGATCGGGACACAGGCGGGCGGGGGGGGGGGGGGGGAAGCTGCCCATAATGATGATAGCTCTTATGAAAACAGGAACGCTGAGCCAGCAAAAGTGCAGAACAAGAGAAGTGAAGCAGGCAGAAACCCCGTGGCCGTGGCCGGTGTGCTGTGGTCAGCTCTCTGCGGGGAAAGGCCGGGGGATTGAGGATTATGGTGCGTCCGGCTCCTTTAAGAGAGATGCTGAGATGCAGTTGTTGACATCTGCCCCGAGTTATGGTCAAAGCAACCGCAGGAGGGGGTTTCTCTCATCTCTACAAGAGTGTTGCAAGGATAGAAGTGGTCAGAAGTCAGTCAGCTGCACACCGGTCAGCTATAGACAGGAAGAGGAAGTAAGCTATTTGTGTTTACTTCACAGGAAGTCATGACCTATGACTCATCACACGCGCTCGCACCTGCACGCACATCTGCGTCCCACTCAGCTGAGTGGCGTGACCGTAGCCACGGCAACCCGTCAATTCGACTCAAATCGTCAGAGTAGCCCTCCCGATCCTGGTCGGCCTCCAGTGCCGTGGCATCAAATGTCTTTTTAATCGTTTGATCCCGACCATGGGCGCCTGAATTGTATTTCCAGCTGTGCAGATGGAAAAGGGAATTATTCGACTGTGTTGACCTAGATGAGACTGGCAACCGGGCAGAAATGCTTCTGCGTCTCTCGGAGGAAGGAGGCAGTCGTCCGTCAGCGACGTACAGCGAGTTTAGATGCGAGTTACAATTAAAACAGCGAACCCTGGTGATCTACGAGCCGCCCACAGCCTTGACCAGCGGTCGTGAGCAGACCCAGGTCCTTCCAGAGGGCGGACGCCTGGTCTGCATTGTGCAATTCTTGAAAGAGAGCCCTCGAATCAAGCGTAACGTTTCCTAAACGTTATTTCAACAATGATCGAAACGATCAGAATGATCTTCTTCGGGCTGTAGACGGCATTACAGTTGAGTCGCGAGCGCTCTTTCAAGAATTGAACACTTGTTTTCTACAATTTGGCCCAGAGACAAATCGGGGATGTGCACAAGACCGAACACAAACTTGCTGAGTCTGCGTTGTGCACCAGAATCCTGCTGACCTGCATCTGAGGAGACGTGTTTCTCAGTACTTGGGGCTCCTGAGGTAAACGGAGATGAACCGACATGGTCAGTTACTGGGCTGGCCAGCGTGTAAGGGCACCGTAGGCGTGTCACTTCCTGTGGAGTGTGTGGGAGAGACAGGAAGTGGGCAGGGAATTTCCTCCACTTTAAAACACCTGGTGACCAAATTTCCGACCGCAACAACCTACTGACACATATACAC
>NW_028175921.1:32500-34280 GCF_949987555.1 Borostomias antarcticus
CCCCCCTACTACCCCTAACCTGTCTCTCTCTCTGCCCCCCCCCTACTACCCCTAACCTGTCTCTCTCTCTCCTCCCCCCCCCTACTACCCCTAACCTGTCTCTCTCTCTCTTCCCCCCCCCTACTACCCCTAACCTGTCTCTCTCTCTCTGCCCCCCCCCTACTACCCCTAACCTGTCTCTCTCTCTCCTCCCCCCCCTACTACCCCTAACCTGTCTCTCTCTCCTCCCCCACCTCCTACTACCCCTAACCTGTCTCTCTCTCCTCCCCCCCCCTCCCCTACTACCCCTAACCTGTCTCTCTCCCCCCCCTCCCCTACTACCCCTAACCTGTCTCTCTTCTCCTCCTCCTCCTCCTCCTCCTCCTCCTCCTCCCTTCATCCTCCACCCCCTCCTCCTCCTCCTCCCCTTCTCCTCCCCCCCTCCTCCTCCCCCTCATCATCCCCACTTTCCCAGACTTCTCCCGTAAAGGAGAGCTCTTTAACTGCCGAGGTCGTCGCCCGGCTGAACAGTATTAACAGGCCCAGGAGAAACCCCCCCCTACTACCCCTAACCTGTCTATCTCTCCCCCCCCCCCCCTACTACCCCTAACCTGTCTCTCTCTCCTCCCCCCCCCCTACTACCCCTAACCTGTCTCTCTCTCTCCTCCCCCCCCCTACTACCCCTAACCTGTCTCTCTCTCTCTCTCTCCCCCCCCCTACTACCCCTAACCTGTCTCTCTCTCTCCCCCCCCCCTACTACCCCTAACCTGTCTCTCTCTCTCCTCCCCCCCCCTACTACCCCTAACCTGTCTCTCTCTCTCTCTCTCCCCCCCCCCTACTACCCCTAACCTGTCTCTCTCTCCTCCCCCCCCCCTACTACCCCTAACCTGTCTCTCTCTCTCCTCCCCCCCCCTACTACCCCTAACCTGTCTCTCTCTCTCTCTCTCCCCCCCCCTACTACCCCTAACCTGTCTCTCTCTCTCCCCCCCCCTACTACCCCTAACCTGTCTCTCTCTCTCTCTCTCCCCCCCCTACTACCCCTAACCTGTCTCTCTCTCCTCCCCCCACCTCCTACTACCCCTAACCTGTCTCTCTCTCTCTCCCCCCCCCCCCTACTACCCCTAACCTGTCTCTCTCTCTCCTCCCCCACCTCCTACTACCCCTAACCTGTCTCTCTCTCTCTCTCCCCCCCCCTACTACCCCTAACCTGTCTCTCTCTCTCCCCCCCCCCCCCTACTACCCCTAACCTGTCTCTCTCTCTCTCTCTCCCCCCCCTACTACCCCTAACCTGTCTCTCTCTCTCCTCCCCCCCCCTACTACCCCTAACCTGTCTCTCTCTCTCTCTCCCCCCCCCTACTACCCCTAACCTGTCTCTCTCTCTCTCTCTCCCCCCCCTACTACCCCTAACCTGTCTCTCTCTCTCTCTCTCCCCCCCCCCTACTACCCCTAACCTGTCTCTCTCTCTCTCTCCCCCCCCCCCCTACTACCCCTAACCTGTCTCTCTCTCTCCTCCCCCACCTCCTACTACCCCTAACCTGTCTCTCTCTCTCTCCTCCCCCCCCCTACTACCCCTAACCTGTCTCTCTCTCTCTCCCCCCCCCTACTACCCCTAACCTGTCTCTCTCTCTCTCCCCCCCCCTACTACCCCTAACCTGTCTCTCTCTCCCCCCCCCCCCTACTACCCCTAACCTGTCTCTCTCTCCCCCCCCCCCCCTACTACCCCTAACCTGTCTCTCTCTCTCCTCCCCCACCTCCTACTACCCCTAACCTGTCTCTCTCTCTCCCCCCCCCCCTACTACCC